>NW_025944690.1:0-1780 GCF_000764305.2 Hyalella azteca | reverse complement strand
ACATGAAAGAGGCTCACGAGACCATCACTCAAGCGGCACTGGTGACCTACATATAATTTTCATTATGATCAAAAGAAAATTATTTGTGTGCACATACCTACTATAAGTAGACCAGGAAGTATCTTGGATACCAGCATTATCACACTTAAGAAATTTATTAAACTATTGAACGAATGAGTAGATGGCAAATTGAAAAAGAACTTATTCCGAACAATCTCTGGATTTCCACTACGCCCAACCGTAACAGCGTCATGAGGCGCCCGTTATATGCTTCAATTAAGACTGGCAGTATTCGTCAAGAATTTAAAATTATTATTGGTGAAGTTTTAGTTATTAATTTTCGCGTTGTATCTATTACACTCATGTTGTTTGAACTTGCGTCTGTTTCAAAACCCCCAATTTCAAACGTTGAACACCCTTTATTTTATTGATGGCAAATAATGTTGATATATAACCTCCTACAAATAAATTAAAATATCCACTGGAAACCTTTACTTTGAACTATCATAGTTAATTTGCAACATTCACTAAATCAATGAGAAAATTATTAATACAACTTATCACTAGTCAGCCAAAAAAACATGCATTGAAGAACATTTCCTGTCAAATTATATTTATTCATATAATGTTATAATTTTTTATTAGTGTTTGTCTTGTTTTTCTTGTCTATAGGGTCGTCGAGTTGTCTCCCAGAGTTACAAGAAGAACGATCTTTCGACTCTAAGAAGTCTTTCAGTTCTAGGTAAGAACAGTATCAAAGTGAATCCACTGATGGACACAATTAAGTAAGTTAATTGCTTCTCCAGCACTTATGTCAAGCTTAGAGAAGTTTGGCAGAAATGGTGGTGGCTTTCATCCATTGCCACAAGTTTTCCCGCAGCCGCTAAGTTCAAATAGGGTACTTTGTCGAACCTCGGCTCCCAGAAGTTCTGAAGGCTACTGATTCTGACGCGCCCCCTGTATTTAAGGAACTTTGAGCATAGGGAAAACATTCATAGCAATCTATTGTGAATGAATGCAATCTATTGCAATCTTTCTAGGTAGCATTTGTCCCAGATTACCAAAAGGCCTTCAGTGAAAAGTTTCTAAAGTCTTACTTGGGTACGGAGAGTCGCATGTCACTTAAGATTCTTTTTTAAATTCGTAGGGCAACATGGGGCAGCGCGCCCCCCCTTTTTTAAACTAAATTTTTGATGAAGTTTCAAGTGATACGAGGTGGTTCTTTGTTTTGTTTAAAGGTACAAATAATGAGGAATGTATGATGTGAATTAGACGCCTATATGTTCATTCAATTTTTAATGAAACCCTGTTTTGTAAAAAGTGTCAAAATGGGCCCATTGCCCCACCCCTGGCCGGGGCAATGGGCCCATGGGCTTGGGGCAAGGCGCCCACCCATGGTCCCTTTACCACAAATGCATATTTTTCGTTTAAAAATTATAAAACAACACTTTACAGTTAAAAATAAGAAAATGCAATAAAAAATATGACATTCACTCATTCATTAACAACTCCAAATATCATATACTTAACTTGAGAAAAATATACTCTTGGCTTAAAAAATCCATCACTGACGTGAAGAAAAATATTTCTTTCGCATAAAAATATATATCCTTGCGATAAAAAATTCGTCCTTGACATGAAAAAATGTATCCTTGACTAGAAAAAATATATTTAGTTGATCAGAAAAGAAAAACTTCGTTCCAGTTTCGTCCATAATCCAGATATTATGTGCAGAGAATTCGTACCTAATCGTGATTTCAGCCAACACCATAAAAACTCT
>NW_025944689.1:0-2051 GCF_000764305.2 Hyalella azteca | reverse complement strand
TGCATGAAGCTCATTCAATTAATGCAAAATTTTAATGTTGCTTCCATGGCGGCCAAAATGATTATGAATGTGCTGCTTCGGCTGATATTTTATGATTTTTCTCTTGGTATTTGTTAGGAGAGCGGAAAAATATGTTAGTTTTTGAACAAATAGACAATTATTGTATCATAGTATAGAATTAGTAACTAGTACTAGAATTCTAGAAAGAATTCTAGTTACTAGAAAGTAACTAATTAGTAACTAAACTTAATTAGTTACTAGAAAGTAACTAATTAAGTTTAAGTTATTAAGTTAACTAGTACTAGAATTCCTAAGAATTCCTATAAGTACTAGAATTCCTTAATTAATAACACAATTATCGTGATAAGCTGTGTTATAAAAATTAACCATGACGCTTGTAGTTATTTAATAGAAAATCCAAAAGAATTCCTAGAAAATTTCCGCGTTTGACTTCAAGTTCAAATTTTTCGAGTTTTCTCGATCAAGTTGCACGTTGTTTGTTAAGTCACTAATTTGAAAAATTAATATATATAATATAACACACGCATAATTTCCAAAGCACCGTTTTGTACATTCATTTTCATTAACTTCAAATCTATATATAAACTATTTCAGATAATTTTATAATGACTCCGGTTTAAATTAATGACAGCTGCTTTACCTCACTTAACTCCCATTAAGTTAACATCCTAAAATGTTACTTAATTTTTTCATTTTTATCATTTATTAATAAATTAATTTAGGGCCTATTATATTTTAGCCTAATTTCTACTAATAAATGATATATTACGAATTAAATAAGAAATAAATGAACGAACGAACACAAACGCCGCTTCATTTCGGTCGTCGCGTGTCCCCGAATGGAGCCAGCGACTGCACACTCGGAGCGTCCAGCAACAGCGCCTCATAAACGCGGTGAACTTGAACTGCCACTGCCGCGTCTCCCGCGTTACCAGATGACGGCGTTGCGTGGGGCAGTGAGAGCTTCATAGAAGATCTACTATCATTTCTCGTAAAATAATTGTAAATTCAAATTTTATTTAACCTCATAAGGTCAGTTATTAAACGCCTAATAAATATAAGTTACGCAAGTGCCATGTCGTCACCGCGTCACGTCACAGTCGTCACTAATGTCACTTGTCACAGAAAAATTTCTTTCAACATGGGCTCCGCGATTGATGATTTAGTAGATAGCCATGATATTGGGGAAATGCGATAACCTTCGAACTAAAAACTAGTGAGACCGACTAAAACTAATGAATAAAATTCCTTGATTATTTGTAACTAATTTATCGTGATTGCAGGGTGATGACATCGTGAATTATAATCTTTTTTATTATAGTTTAACTTCAAAAAAATTCTTTGGATACGCGTAGAAAACTAATCTTGCGTAAACCCTTTTTTCAGGAATTTTTACTCACAAACAAATCAAAGCTGAAAGGTTATCGCCGAATCGCTTACTAGAATTGGATTATTGGAATATAAAATACATGTATTTGCATGTACGGGAGTTATTCTATGAATTATTGTTATATCTTACATAGGTGAAACTTGAAACTATGAGCAAGATGGTTCATACGTTTCGTCCTTACGAAGATTCAAGTCAAGTCAACACGGACAAATCTCAACTCAAACACGAATAAGTTGGGCACGCGCGTTAATGATATTGATGAACGCTAACATGAAGCATATTCGGGGCTATGCAATCCTTTAAGTCGTTCATGAGGTCTTCATGTTGTGGTTATTTCACTATAGAAACATCTCATATTGGCTTTAAGAATCAGGTTTGCATTAAAAAACGAAGCATAACATTCCCATCAAGACATGTAAATAAATAACAGATGAAAATTACCGTATTTGGCCTCAGTTCTATGAAAATTAAAAAAAATAGTTATATTGCATATATTCCTAATAATTATTTAATTTAAAATATTAATTTTAGAGTGAGTATATGGCAGCCACGTTAGCAGGTAATTTGATGCCAGCAATTATCCACATGTTGGGCCATCTGATGCGGTGGTTCACAACCTTGGGGGAAATATAATTACCTA
>NW_025944688.1:0-1037 GCF_000764305.2 Hyalella azteca | reverse complement strand
GGTATCTATCTCTTAATGTATTATGCACCCCCCTCCCATGTACGTAGTGGTACGGTATCTATCTCTTAATGTATTATGCGCCTCCCTCCCATGTAGGTGCGATACGGTATCTATCTCTTGATGTATTATGCACGGGGGGTGCATAATATTAGCGATACGGTATCTATCTCTTAATGTATTATGCACCCCCCTCCCATGTAGGTGCGATACGGTATTTATTTCATAAATATATTATGTAGTGACCAAGGTAAGGCGAGATCGCCTTCAAGTGTTCCGTGCAATCTTTAAGTTGTGACTTATCTTTTTAAGTGTAATGGTGTCACCTTCTGGTTAGTACAATAGTTTAATAATTATTATAATAATAATTAACAATACTAATTATTAATCATTGCAAGTGTAATCTTATAAATTATGAGAAATATTAGTGTGTCACCTCCTCACAGGGCGTTATGCTATAAGTACCTCACAGAGGTATTAAAAGTATTTGTAATTAGAAAGCATCGTTGCACTAGTGATGGGTAACCCGCAATGCATCTAATATAAATTACGTATCACAATATTTTATGTTCTATGTTATTGTTCAAGAACATGTTCATATATATATCATACCATATTCTATGTCATTGTTCAAGAACATTCTGAATATATCAGCAATTGGCTGGGATGGAAAAAATAATGATATATTGATACTGAAATCTTCGGGAAAAATCCGCAGATTTAAATTTTGTGACCTTACCATCTATGGATGGAGCATTCGAATAGAATTTTGGTACTACGTGATATAAGAATTTAAATGAAAGAAACATATGTTTGTACACCTTGATTTTATTTAGTACAGTTCTTGATTCTAATATAAAATTTAAGTTAAAAGTTCCAAACATCCAATTTTATTCGTTAATTGATAAAAAATGTCTTACAAATTCACCCTCCTTCTGAAAAAACCTTACACTATCAGATGCAAGGAAGTTTACAAAGTTAGGATGATATTACGAATTTAGTTTACGTTTCGATATGTTAACGAAAAACTCTGTTCATTT
>NW_025944687.1:0-650 GCF_000764305.2 Hyalella azteca | reverse complement strand
TTCAACTATAACAGTACTACCCTAGATTCTTCTCACTGATTTAGTTTCCTGATTTCTTACTCCAAGAGAGCTAAATTTCACCCAACAGCTAACATAGAAAATTGTATGAGAGTTTCTTTTTAGCGCATTTTCTCATTTATGGAAAAAAGCGTTATTGTTCTCGTCATGTCCGTCTGTCCGTCCGTCTGTCTGTCTGTCCGTGACTCTACGTTTTCGTCGACGAGAAAATGCGCTCTCTGTCACTCACTGCAGTAAGTGCTGAGTTATATTCTTTAAATTTTTACGAATTACAAATTAATAAATAAATGTATGGAGGAAGGTGTCAAGAGCATTCCAATGCGGTTTATAGCGCTGTGCGAGATACGCGTTCACAGTTGGCGTAAAATTTCAACTCTAGTCGTTCTTCCGTAACCCTGATCACGCGCGGTCATCTCTTAATTTAAACTTTTAGCGTCCTGCTGTACATACGAGGTAGAAAGTACACTTTTAAAATTCAGAAAGTAACCTTTTAAATTTTTCAGAAAGTATAGTTTTTAAATTACGTCGCCGCAGCGTTTAAGCGGCCGTTAAGCGCCTGTGTTACATCATCTGTTGGGAAGGTTAGGTTAGGTTAGGTTAAGTTAGGTTAGGTTAGGTCAAGTTAGGTTAGG
>NW_025944686.1:0-17481 GCF_000764305.2 Hyalella azteca | reverse complement strand
TTTAAAGCCTTTTGCTCGCCTAATGAATTTTCTGAGATTTATAATTTACTTGAAAAATAATTTAATATAATTTTATTATTAATAATTACTAAAATTTTCAGCCTTTATTGCAAGCAGTCCAATGCGCGCACTAAACACTTATCCAAATTTAGTAAATTTACGAGGTAATCACTTTACATTTTTGGCGTTAAAATGACGGCGATGGAGGCAGGATGTATTTCAGATTAATAAGTTTCTCATCACGTGAAAATGTTTCTAAGCGCCACATGCACTTTTATTTTAGTGTAGGTGCTCATCAATGCTTTGCTGTTAATTAATTTCCTATTTCACCAATTTACTGTTATTGTGAGCGTGAATTTATGCGATTTAAGGTTTGAAAAACAGCAAGTGAACTCAACCATGATAGGTTCAGATAATCAATGAGTTGGTTCAAAATAAACTCAATATTTTATTTTACTGATTGATTTCCATCAGAAATTATATTCCTAAATGATATATTGCATTTCGATGAGAAACGCACCTAAAAAAACCCGTGGCCAATTTGATCTATATGGCACGACAGACTATGGTATATTCTTTTTCTCATTTTAATCTCTAGTTAGTCTTGGAATTTCAAGAATGGCTCTGTTTGCTTGATTTAAAAAGTTTTGATTGTTCTAAACAACTAATCTAAATAATTCAACACATTAAATAACACCAAAAGCTTATTTCATCTGCACATAGCTTATGAAGAATGCATTGGCAAGATTACGGGTGGACATGAACGTTGTTGGTTATCACAGTTATGAGAAATTTTCAGGATGAAGGGAACGATCAAACAACGAACGAGATGCCGCTTAAAGATTTAGCTGACAAACGCCGCAGAGCGCAAACGACCCAATGCTAAACACCAACCTTTTACTTACAGGCATTAGTCTAATACTAGGTAATAGTCTTACGGAAGACAATAATCCTAAATTAAATTTACTCATATAGTAAACAATTGTCTGATAATCTTTTTATTCTTTTTTTCAATGAGTTGAACAAAATTTCCAGCTGGCGTCTTGCGATCAGAAAGCAGGTTACCAAATGTTGAGGCTTCTCGTGCACATTTGATTCCATTTCTTAACGCTGCAATAGGAGGTGTCGTCAGGAGCCAATAGACAGAACGTTTATAGACCTACGACATTACGCGACCTTCGAACTTGCTTTCGTATCGTTAACTATTTACTCGTACCTTTTCGAAATTTACCCAGTTCCTTCGATGATTTAGTCTAATGTATTCATTTTGTATGTTATACTCTTGAACCATATTGTTTAATACCACGTCAACCTGTTCATCTCGTATTACAAAATTGTCATGTTTTTATATGCAGAAACTCACCATCAATAAACCTGATAAGTGTTGAATCATCTTATTTTCACGAAACTTTGGGGAAACCTTTATACCAAATCACATTTTAATGGAATGCGACGTTTCGAAAATACAATTTTCAATATCAAGCCGGTGAGGGTTTTGCAACACTAGAAATTTAACTTTGGTAATGACAGTAGAACAAATCATGGGTATAGTGGATAAAATATAAATACCATTTAAAATATAAGCTTAAAATTACTCTGAAAATAACTTCAGCGTCCGGACAAATCCTGTAGTTTGGAGGTTGATAGCCGGAGACTCGCTATTGATAATGACGGCCTCAGCTATCGCCAGTCTCGATGGGTCGGGGCACCGCATAACTATGCTGGTGCAGGCCTCCAATATCGCTCGGGTGATGGTCTCATTGTGAGCCTCCCTCATGTGGTTCTTAGGTCCTCCAGATTGTAGATGGCGTGTGAGTCGTCGGCTTAAGGTCGTGCTAGTAAGACAAATGTAGTTTATATTTTGAAGAAGTCTGCAACCTTCTTAATTACATGAGAATTTAGGCAGTTCAGATTTTTTACAGGTATTATTGTTCATTAAAAAGTTTTTAATTTTCTTATTTTTGGAGTAGATCCGAAGTTTTATTTTTTGTTATACTCTGTGCTTTTGATATTATTATGGATGATTGACTGTAGGACTCGTTCATCCACTTTGTAGCCTCTGTTCATCTGGTTTTATTAGAAGACCGTTGTTATGGTTCCTTTGGATATTGCTTCATTGTTGGTTCGGCTTTCTCTCGATCGGTAATTTGCAATTTCAGTGTCAATTGTTCAATTTGAAAACCCATTGTTTACTAGAATCTGCTTACACGGTCTGAGTTCAGTTTTAAAATCACTCTCGAATGTGCAGGTCTTGAATGCTCTTTGTATAACATGTGGATGTGCGCGCAAAGAATGCTTTTTGTATGAGAGCGCGCACATTGCTGGTCTTATAGCGCTGAGGGCATTCACTTTCCGTTAAGCATTTTCTCGATATCGGAAGGTTTTCTGTAAACATTAGTGGCAAAGGAATTATCTTCAATTCGCACTAATATATCTAGGAATGACAATTTTTGATTTTGTCCAATTTCATGGATAAACTTCAACTCATTCATGTTCCAAAGCTGTTCGCAGTTCTAGCGAGTGCTCTTCGTCTCGAATTCCAACGGAAATGTCATCTACGTACCTGCAGTAAAGCTCAAGCCAGATATGTGCACAGTAACACTCGATTTTCCAGTTCACACATGTAGAATTCTGCAAAAGGTGGACATAGAGGGCCGTTATATACCTCCCGCCCCGTCGGACCGTTACCTTCCCTGCACCGTTCCTCCCGTGACCCGTCACCTCCTCTGCACCGTTCCTCCCGTGACCCGTCACCTCCCCTGCACCGTTCCTCCCAGTGACCCGTCACCTCCCCTGCACCGTTCCTCCCGTGACCCGTCACCTCCCCTGTCCCGTTACCTCCCGGTTCCCGCTTCCCCCGTGACCTGCGGTCCTCGTGACAGGCTGCATGGGTCGTACGAGACCCTGAAGGGAGGCACCACGTGCGAGGCCATTGAGGACTTCACTGGGGGCGTCAGCGAGCTGTACATCACGGCCGCCCCTCCCACCATCTTCTAGATCATGCTTAAGTCCTACGAGCGCGGCTCTCTTATGGGATGCTCTCTAGAGGTAAGACTTGGTGGGGACTTAGGGGATGTGAGTAGGAGCAGTGGACTTGTTGGGGGACTTAGTGGATTTTAATTCAATTGTATCAGACGAGTCCAAATTCAGTCTTGTCGCCAGAGATCCAACAGAACAACTTTAGAGGGGAGCAAATAAATTAATCAGCACAGCAAACTCTGCAATTGGATAAAAAAAATTACCCCGATTGTTGGGAGCTATTCTCCAGGCTACCTCTATGGAAACGTCAAAACTCACAAAGAAGACAACCCTCTAAGGACTATAATTTCGCAAGTTACTTCTCCATTTTTCAAGTCTTCTAAAGAACTGGGCGCCACAATTAAACCATATATCCCTAAGAAATATTCGCTGAAACCTAGAAATGACTTCTTGTCTAGTTTGACTTCTTGTCTTAGTCTTCTTGTCACTAGTTTGTTTACTAATGTACCAACTGAAGAAACGTTAGAAATTATCATGAAGCATGTATATTCGCAGGAAGCCCTGCCAGCCCCACCATACCAAAAAAGATCCTAATTAACCTTCTTCGCCTCTGTACTTCAGTTTCTCCCATCCGGACTCCTGATAACAAAATTTACCGTAAAATTAACGGCGTTGCCAAGGGATGTCCTCTAGGTCCAACATTTGCAAAATTCTCCATGTGTGAACTGGAAAATCGAATGTTACTCAATGCACATATCAAGCCTGAACTTTACTACTGATACGTAGATGACATTTTTGTTGTAATTCGAGACGAAGGACACTTAATCGAGCTTTGGAACATGAATTAGTCTTGAAGTTTACACATGAAATTGTACAAAATTCTAAATTGAATATCCTAGATATNTGTAGGATGATATTTGTAGGAGGAGATAGATTTTCTAAAGTACCCCTTTTTAGCCGTTTTCTATGAATTTCACGTTTTCTATCAATTTTTTTGAAAAATTCATAGAAGCAAAATGTTCTTATTTTTACATTTTACGTATGTATGTGAAGTTTCATGATGATCGCATAATAACTGGAAAAGTTTTTCCGGAGGGTCCGGTCCCCTTAAAAAAACCCTTGCCACTCATCCACGCGACAACATTTCTCCTCGCTTTGAATCACCGACATGTGGAACAGCCTCCCCGATTACATCGTTGACGCTCCGAGTTCAAGAACAGACTTGATGAAGCTATGGAAAAATATATGCCAAGACTTGAAAAGCCTAGCATCATGTCGTACCCAGTGGAAGTCTAGTAGCTATTTCAAACTATAGCCACTCATGAAAAAATCCGGTCAAAAGACATGCTTTTGGATCTTCTGTGTCACGAAAAGTACAAGAATCGGCGACAGGCCACATCAGGCCTATTCTTCAGCGCCTATATACATAACATTGCTTTGTTATGTTGATTTGTAAATTTTGCTCCAAAAAAGGTTGCAGACTTCTTCATTATTTGCATTACATTCGAGTGATTGCATTGACAACTACGACATTGGACAGCAGTTTCTCCTACCACCAGAGACAAGCTCTAAACCAGACCAGGTCTCAAAGTATTACAATCGAGCAGCATCATCTCAAGATCGTCGANGTATTGCTGTTTAAATCACGAATGAAGGTGAAATAAAAAAAAACTCGCGAATGAAGGCACAATCGAAAAAATTTTCACGAGCTGAACATTACCGTTCGGTAGTTAGGACTGTAAATTCAAAATTTCGTTTGAATCTGTTCAGTAGTTTGGGAGAAATTCCTTGATCACTGTTAATTTCGGCCCGTATTGCCATATAACTATGGCAAAAACAAATGAGGGCACAATTCAAAAAATTTTCACGAGCTAAAGATTACCGTTAGATACTACTGAATACGTGTACCAAGTTTCATCGAGTTTAAGTTCATTAGTTTGAGAAATATTCCTTCATCATTGTATTTGGAAATTGGCCGTGAGACTGGCCCCTAATTTGTCTGAGACGTAAACCCAGAAGTTAAAAAACAGATCTGGGTGAAAAAAAACATCGCTGCAGGGGAGTCATGTGCTGCTCGTGTTGTGTACAAATCGTCAAACAAACGTTGGAACTTCTGACTTCGACTTCGGACTACCGCCCCCCTTGTCTCGCCCCCCAACCGCCCTCTTCTTCCTTACCGCCCCTCAAAAACTTTAAACCGCCCCATAGGGGGCGATGTCGCCCACTTTGGGAACAATTTTTGGGACACAATTGTTTAGTACAGGTTTCGTTGAAGACCAGAGAGTATTTCTTATTGACAATTTTCTTATTGTTTTTCTCTATTCGGCGATATAGGCTCTTGATGGGAACTGAAAAGACAAATATCAGGCTTCCAAGGGACATTTTATTATAATTTTAATTTTACGACGTTTCGAATGCAACTTCATTCATTATCAAGTAAAAGAGGAAGAGTTTTGCAACGCTAGAAATTGAAATTTTGAAATGACATTAGTACAAACATAGGTATTATGGTATTAGGTATTAGTACAAACATAGGTATGCTTGATAATGAAAGAAGTTTCATTCAAAACGTCGTAAAATTAAAATTACAATAAAATGTACCTAGGAAACTGATATTTGACTTTTCAGTTCCTCAAGAGCCCAATTCGCCGAATAGAGAAAACAATAAGAAAATTGTCAAAAAGAAATACTCTCTGGACTTCAACGAAACCTGCATCAAAGAAAATCTTCTGCCGAACTACACTAATTGTTTAGTGCACGCACGAATAATGATCAGAGAATGCATTATATTCCAATTTTGCAGGGAATTTAATCTCTTCAGATGACGTTGGCATATCAAGAAGCAGGTCTCAGCAATGATTTATAATATATTTAACGATGTTTCGAATGTAGCGACATTCATTTTCAAGTTAATAGGAGCATTGAAGAATGAAATTTTGGTGGAAATCAGTACATAATACATGTAACTAGGATACAACAAGGAAATTTTAAGCGGAAAATGACTCTGAAAACTATCTCAAAGTTCAGACAATTTTGGTAGTTTGACAACAGAAACTGGTTTCGTAGTGTTTGGTAGTTGTGAGGTAGTTTGGTAGCGTTTCAATAAAAAAATTCTGTCATCCAATGCTAATTTCTGCACTCACGACCCGGCAGCGGAGATGAAATGGTAACTGTGCGATACAGAAATAAACTAATTGCGAGATAAATTAGAGCGAACTCACATATATGAAATTTGGAGACTCAGGAAAGTATCTCAAACGACCTCAAAGAATTAAAGTCAAGCAAATTCATTTCAAGATTATCGATGAATTAAACAGGCTCTGTACGTAAAACCCAAAATTTATTGACCACACCATCTTGTCAATTAATCCATTCCTGCTCATAGATTAAGATTCGGATGACCTGCAAATCATAAATTTAACCGTGTAACAATACTAATACTAATATTAATAAAACGATGTTCGAACAGGAATTGTGAAAAATTTTGTTTGTGAAAATTAAGAGTTGCTAAATGACGGTCAGCTGACAATGCGTGACATCGAACGATTAGATAGGATAACGAATATACATTTCAGGGTCTGAATTCATCTTTGAAAAGAATTGGTTTAGAGTTTATGCCATTTGTTAAATTATTTTACGTTCCAACTAGAGAATAAGAAAAATAATAATAATAATAACTGCATTTGATTTCAAATCAAACGACCTGCATAAGAAGTAGTCCGAATATTTGAACGCATCAAATATTATGCGTTATTTAAATTTAAATTTATTTAAATATATTATTATTTAAAAATTTAATTAACATGGATAGCTATCAGCGATGGATATGAGCGTACTGTCTAATGAAAAAGAAATTGTAATAAACAACACTTTCACATCAACAGTCCAAAATAATGTGGCATTGTTAACAAATTATCCGTAATTCAAACTTCTAGTTTCAGCGTTATCTACAAGATAACGTCACATATCACATTATTTATTCATTTTAATGTTTTAGTTCAGTTTCACCGTCAAGTGAAGGTAAAATTGCATAATACTCGTATATTATTTACTTGCATTAGCACTGATAGAAACTACGTCTACCTATGGTCGGAATATGAATTTTCGTGATTATTTCCTGTAATATATCATGTTTAGAAATCACAATTTCTATAAGAAGAAGAGTTAGTAAACGGATAAACAAGCTCACTCTTATCAATAAAACACCTTAACACGAAACAATTTTCTAGTGCAAGGCTGTTCCATGAATCGATGAACGAATCTGGTAACATAGGTTCGAGCCAGCGCGGCAACCTGGCAGCTATGGCGACAACTTTGTTCAATGATGAACATAACTCAGCAAGAATTCTCTGGTTAAATAGGCGTCAAAACAACCCACGAAATTCGGACAATGAGAAAACTGGTTGAAAATTATGTATAAAGTAAAGATATGCTTGGAATGATATGCTAGATATCCTATTCACGTTGCAACACATCAATCAAGAATACAGTCAATAAATATATTCTTTTCTAGCGAGGCAAAATAATCCTGAGGAAATGAATTAAATAGTTGGCTACCTATGATCTGTCTTATTCCTTATAAATTATTTCACAGAGCGACAGCTCTGCCGATCTCTGGTTTGCCATCTTTGCTGCAACATTCGTTCGATGACAAGGAAGGTGACAGGCTTAGAAGATTCAAATGGAAATTACTTATATGCATTTAAGAATTACTTCTTAAAAACAACACTTCTAAAGAGGCCAGTGTCTCCGATGTTACATATGAACAATGAATTTCTTATTTTATAATTAAATATTAAAAAAAATGATTTTCTCAATTTTTTTAATACTTAAAAATTTTTTCTTTATTTTTAAAATTATTTATTCTTTTAATTGGTTTAAGCATTGTCTTAGATATTGCACAAGTGTATAAAATTTCAGATCGATTGAACAGGCAGAATTAAGTGCGTTAAATATCGATTATAAGATTTGTAGCAGACAAACAAACAAACAAGAAGTGAAATGCAAGAGAAGTATTGTTAATGGTAATACATTTTTTTGTGAAAATTCTCGTTGCAGCGATGATGCAAATTAGGCCGTTGAAACAAATTATTATCAAAAATTGCTTCTCCATTATTACTACCTCCTTATACTGGAAGAATGAAAATTGTATGCAACGATCGCGTCATTTACTTGTTCAATAGACAATAGCCAAATCAACTAATAAGCTTTCAACGAGTTGCAATGCATCTCTCTTCCGTTGAATAATTCAAGTTCATAGCTACAATTGTTAAATTGAATTTGAAATAAGTATAGTAAATAGGTTGGTTATAATTAGGAAAAACTATAGCTATAATGTAAAATGATTAATTACTCTCTCATATTTGTTTATACTAAGAAATTGCTCTGGTACAGAAGGCATATATTAGAACTGGGCGTATCAAAAAGAATCCTTCCATTTAAAAAGTTTATATAACTGTTATTACATTTGAGCTATATGCACCAACTGCATATTGTTGCAAAGAGGAAAAAGTTTTAAATGCAAGTAGCAACAGCGCGCCTGAGTGATCGCCTCAGGCGATCCACTGTGTGGTCAACGTATATTTTCGACACCAACACCAACATGACCGGAACTAATATACATCACGTTCTTTATGACAACAATTTGTAAAATGGCTACGCCGACATGGCTATTGATTTATTTATTTAAATTTAATCTTTTTAGAATGTGTTCATTGAAAAAGAAGCTATCAAGTTTTCAAAATAACTAAGCAGTAAAATAATTGTAAATCAAAGTTTTAACAATAATGGGCCCCTAACAGCTTATAAAATATAACATATATGAGAAAGTTATTATAAGCGAAAAAACGAAATGCAGCGTGCATCATGACTGCTAGCTTCTCAAGTTACGGATCATCTCTTTTCTATCATCAGCAAATTAAACTTATTTTTTATTAATAAATTTCTCGTGTGACCCTCTTTCTTCAACTGTGTGCAAAGTATTTATTTACTTGTTTACGTAACCGAAAAATATATTTTCATTATTACAATTATCTATCAATCGTAATCAACTTTAGAGCGGCATAATATGCTCTATTTTGATAACTGAAAAACGTTCATCGAAACATTGACTGAAAAAAGCTTAAAATTGCACTCAAAATATTAATGTAGCCACTCAGGGTCTACTAAATGGCATGTGAGACGAAGGCAATCTTCAGGGTTCTTTTTACTTGTCCCAGATGCACGTTTATGCGCCTACAGGGTAGAGAATGGTTCGCTGGCTAAGGTGTGAGGGAACCGTAAGATACAATCTGTCTAGGTAAACGTATCTTGATACGGGGTGGTAATACAAGAGTGTTACACGATACAGGTAGAGACTACGGCGTTGACGGTAAGGTCGGAGGACTATAATGGCGCGAGTTACATCGCAGATTGCTTATCAACTACTGCGGGGGGCCTTACTAAGGTTTCCAGCCCTTTTATAGGAACTCGGCTTCCGCTCACAACTATGGTGTTGACCGCGTGATCTATCACGTGATGTCGTCTAGACGCTTACTATGGTCTAGTACTTTTCCATCAATCTCTATCACGTCAAGTGAATATTACGTCTCAATTACAATTGATTTAGACATATAATATAATTATTATGAATATAATGAGACGCTAAATTGACATCGGGCATACTTCTCAATTATGTGGAAGAAAAATATTCAATTAATTTCATTCGGTTTGCTCTGAACCTATAGACACTATTATAGACACTATAGTGTATATACTGAACCTATATATACACTATAGAAGGATTTTTGAAAAAAATTGCTTAATTTATTATGCATTATATCTACATCTTAAGTAAAACTTTTAAATCTTTTACTGAACGAATTCTCGTTTTCCCACGCAACCGGCCTAGGTCTTGCAGCTCCTGTACACAATGTTTATTAAACGTCCTTCTATCGTATCATGGTTTGTATCAAGAATCATTATTTCTACCAGGAATTTAAAGCTTTTCATAGATTTAGTACAAATGTAAGGAATTTACACAATCGAAGGGTATTGAATATTCGTTTGAAGAATGAGCGAACGAAAATTTGCCAACACTGGCCGAGTCGCATCCGATAGAACACAGGACGGGCCAACAGGTAATAGTTTTAAAATGGCGCATCCAAATAAGGGGGATGGCCCAACAAGTTTAATTTTGCATTGCTAAAATCAAAAGTCTCTCTAGGCTGCAGTAAACGAATCAAATTGGGTTGCGAGCGTGGTCCGATTTTCAACTTTTGGTATTCAAGCAGTTGTATCAACTGCTTAAGAGGATTGCACTAAACCCGTTTCTGAATAGAAAATTAATCATACACTTAATATAATATATGATATAGATTTTGATAGAATTTATTATAGATTTGATACTTATAGGTATTTAGACTAACAAGGTACAAAGTGATCTAGACTATGTCCAACTTCCTTCAAGGGCAACATAAGCATAGATATTGCGAACAAAACATAACGAAAAGGACACGGCATTCACTCAAACTAAGGAACAGAGAACCAGATTTCAAGGAAGTATGGTAGAAATACTTGATGATGCGATGACCGAAGCTTCTGAGTATGTGAATAATTGAATTCTGGCTGAGAGGCCCAGCACCACCACTCGCAACCGTGTAAAAAAGGAATCTGCTTTTTGAGCGTTCCCTGCAGCAGCCCTCATTTTTGATAGAATTTATTATAGATTTGATACTTATAGGTATTTAGACTAACAAGGTACAAAGTGATCTAGACTATGTCCTACTTCCTTCAGGGGCAACATAAGCATAGATATTGCGAACAAAACATAACGAAAAGGACACGGCATTGACTCAAACTAAGGAACAGAGAACCAGATTTCAAGGAAGTATGATAGAAATACTTGATGATGCTATGACCGAGGCTTCAGAGTATGTGAATAATTGAATTCTGGCTGAGAGGCCCAGCACCACCACTCGCAACCGTGTAAAAAAAGAATCTGCTTTTTGAGCGTTCCCTGCAGCCGACCTCAACTTCCTCGTCAAGTCAAGTTAAAGTAAGTCGGACTGCGCGCCAGGTATCCACGCTTTCTTATCTCCGAAATAGGGGTAAAGGAAAATGAAAATTGGAAACTTGCTATCGGGGAGAAATTAATAATTTCTCACAGAAATTTCTAACAGTTTAACTATAAATGGATAAAGAGAAATGTATGAGTGAAATTATTTCATGGCTTAGATGAAATTCAACGATAGTTCCACGCAGAAGAAGTCGTATATAAATCTTCCAAATTTTTGTCATACTCATTTTGCTAATTGCTTTGGGCGATTGCGCTCCCGATTGGAAAGCTAGGCGCAGGCCCACCCCTACGCAATTCTCATCTTTACGCACAGATTCGGTTCAGAGGTTGTGGTGTAATCTTAACTGGCATCAATCACTCACCCTAGTAACAGTTCGGATAGATTAATTAATAACACATTTCACCATTCATTTAAGGGTAAGTGAAAAATTCGAATTACTTACAGAGACGGAGCTGCGTCTTAAAATTTATCGTAGCATGAATTCATTAAGGAATAATTTTCGAGCCGTAATCAAATGTCACCACTCGTGTGATGTTCGTACACGTGGCTTTAAGATATATTATATATTTTAAAACTGGTAAGGGCGTGTTCGCTTAATTTTAACAGTACAAACTGAATTCAAAACTTTACTGAGGAGAGCTGCAATTTCGCAGCACAACTTCTGAGAACATGAAAACTCTTGAGACACGCGATTTGTCCATCATGAGCTTGCAGCGCACAGTGAAATTCATTAAATAGTCTATCAGAAGTCAACTTAATATTGACTATCGAAACATGAATCACACAAAACATTGAATAGTGGATCTAGTGAATCATAACAACAGTAAATAGTCAACCCAGTAAACCATGAAAACAGTAAATGGTGAACTTTTTCATTTTTCTAGTGAACAGCTTTGGATTTATTAGTTGGTTGGAGTAATTAGGAAAGTGTAGTGATTACATGCGATGAAAACAATGCTATGCGAAAGTTTGATAAAATATTGTTTTGAAACTTCAATGAGCAAGTGCATGCAACCAACGAAGCAATAATATGACGCCTGACATCTCAGTTCTTAAGAATATTTTCTTTTAACACAGCCATTATGCTGAGTCGATGAAGCAGTAATTTTACAGCTAACGTCAATAATTGCAAAAGTTTTGTCACGTGCATTTGTCAAGTGAGTTCGCAAGGTGAAGCTTTCAATGCCGCAGTATTCAGTCTTTTGATGCTGTAGTGAGAGCTGCTAATGGTCCAGCATTTATTCTTTAATTTACAAGTAAGTGAACATGTTTTCTGGTCTCGTCATTTCTAGACTCATCGTGCATCAACGAAGAATAGAGAGCAGATAAATGGCTTAAGCTGTTTAATAAATTCTTTTAAAGGTAAGATATATAGAGAACCACATCCATCGGAAGTATTTTTCAGATTAACGTGAAATAGAACAATAAGGGCGGTTGCACGAGACTAATGTAAAATTAAATTAATTCTAAGAGAATAATCATACGCACCATACAAGCCGTTGTAAGCATACAAATATCAGGCTCATGTTAAGCATTACTTCATGCTTGAAATTTTTGGTATATCAATCATACAGATTCATGTAAACAGAACTCAGACTCATATAATATCAATTAAAAGATCATACATGAAATTTTCGATTTTATTTTTTAATCCATTGACTTTGAGCTAAATTTTACATTTATACGATCCCAACGATACGGTACGTATTTTATGAAAATTTTTACTACTTACGATCTTAATCGCCATGCCTATAAGGTAGAATGTTATATTGTTCTGTTTTTAAATGAGCGTTGTCGTTGTGTGTCATGGACTTGAAGCGATGTTAGAGACAATCAATAGGCTTACCTTATGTATTATTTATAGAATTTGTAGGATTGATTCATACTGCCACGCATGTTTTAAGCGACAAGAGGCAATTTTTTTAGTTGCCAGCCTCATGCTCATTTTCCAATCACATGTGCACATATGAGACATCATTTGGTTACCGAATTTTCAATTTACTACGAATTTTAGTTTCCAACGCTCAAAAATAATTAACGTTTTTCGTGAGTAAAATTAACGACGTCAAACTGAATCGATTAGTGGGCCCAGCCCTGAACCTCGATCAGTATAGGAGACATGAAAACTTTATACCCAGTTATTTACTGAAAAGACTTGAGTTTATAACAAATTTTTGCTAATTTTTAAAGTTGCGGGTTAGTAGTTGCGGCAAATGTGAGAGGACGTTGCAGGTGTCAGCATAACGTAGTAGCTGGACTGGTTAGCCAGCCAAGAAATCAGCGACCCTACATGATACGTGAATGCAATATGAATGCAATACATATTTTGATCAAGTCTTACCAACCGAATGACTGAGAATTTACTCCATTTTTCCTAGTCAAATTTTCACTCCATTGCGCATCCTAGTCAAATTAAAACGAGAAAAACACGATCATCAGTCCAGTAATGCCAACAGTGAAGCAAGGTAGTAAACCTTACGGGCAACAATTACATAAGCAAATTCTCCTTTGATTGAGTCTCGTGAAAGGTTAATTTACCTCCTATTTTTTATTGATATTATCCATTTATTTTTACAAGTAGTTAACTTCACTGAATTAAATTTAATTCACTGAATTAAATTGTTCGTAATGAATAAATGATTCCTCATTTCCAGTTTTTGTTTATGCTATAATAACACCCATTCCGGCACCAAGCACTAAATAGAACTTTTGAATTTTGTCTTTTACCATTGTGGTCTAGGCCATATTGCTGGTATTAGCTGCACAATTATATAAGTGCCGAAAGATATCGAAGCACAGCAGTTGTTGCGGTCGAGAGTCTCTTGTTATCAATAAGACCTATGCTTCAATAAATTTTGAAACGTTCGCTCTACACCTGATGGTTATGAGTCCAATGGTGAAGCTTAAAAAAAAATACTGATCAACAAAGAATTTGTGACAGAAACAAAAGTCGTTGAATCTTTATGAGATGTGGCTGGACATGAATCTAATATTAGAAAGGTTCGTTTAGCTCTATTTTCCAAGTTATCGCCAGAAGTCATTTCTGTTGATTGCAAGGTTTTTCAGAGTATTTTTTAACATTCTGTAAGCCGGTTCATTGTTTCGTACGTTCTTCATGCAATTTAATTGGTTATCAGCTTGAATGAGATCATATTATAATATACAGTACCCTCATTTCAATAATTTCAATCTAATTTGTCGAGAATATGTGATGATAATACGGATTCATTCATTTATTTCTGTAGCAAAGTGATGTTAGTCCTACAGAAACATACTATCTCACTATCTCACACTATCTCACATACTATCACACATGCAGATGAATTAAAGGTAACATTTTAAAATATTAAAAATTGCCAGGTCAAGATCAAATGTAGAGAAAATTATTTGTGTTCACTTGAAATTTGTTACTAGTAAAGTACTGTTGTAGTAAGTACTGCTCGATGACACTAAGTACTGCTGCTCTCTATTTGAGTGGGATAGTCAAGCAAGAGCGGATCATTACATCAAATGGGAGTGACCTAGGAAACAATCTTTAGAACCAGGTGCCAAGTTTAAGTTTCATGAAGTACTAGTTGAGCGCAGTAATATTACCATATTTATCCCTTTAACGGGCAAGTTACCATATATGATCACTTGAAATTGCCTCACAAAAAGCTCCACCACGGCTTACTGTTTATTTATGAGGCGGCCTTATAATGCCTCAGTCAATCTCTTATTATCTATCATTCCATCCATAACCCCACCACCTGCACTGTCTACAAATTAAAATATGAGCATTTAAATGAAGGTTTTGCCTTGGACGATGGAATTGACGTTCTTTCCGCATTTGTTCAAATGGAGAAAATATCAATATATATTGAATTATTTCAGGTAACTTGATAAAAATTAAATAAATTAAATCGATATTTCACTAATTTTTCATTGCATAAACTAAATTTCAATCATAAAAAAATTTCGTGTCCTTACCGCATTTAATGAATTCTTCAAGTGTCATTTAAATTTTTTGTGCATTTTTTATGTAACAAAAATGCGAACTCTTGGTTGAGACTTAGTTTGGTAACCCTCAATTTGACGAACATTGAGAATGTTTCCATCAGGGGATTGTTGAGGTAGAAAATCGGTACAATGCAAGGGAAACTGACCACCTCGATGACAACATATTTCTGTTGGAAAGTAGCAAAAGGATGTCCAGAAGCTACGAACAAGGGAACATATAAATGCCTTGTACTTGTAGTTTGTAACGCGAAATAACTTAAATTTTTTTTCTTTCAGTCTATATACAATAAATGCATAAACATAAAATATCTAACACCAATTAGCATAAAAATGAGAGCTAACACTACAAATTCAATTTATTTTTTGAATTCAGCGTGAAAAACTTGACAAGAAATGGTAATTTCTGTTTTGTCACAGAAAAAATTTGAAAATGATTGTCACTAGCATATCACCATCGAGCTCGCCTCAACATTCTCGACACGTAACTTGAGAAATAAGTATGGAAGCAAAGCAATGNGTTTCATTTACTCAGAAGACGCCAATGGATTCGCTTAGAGCAGTAAATTACTATTTATGTTAATAATCGTGAATCCACCTCACATGTTATGTTCATAAATAGGGATCAAAATGAATACAAATATTCCTCTTGTGTGGAAAATCTCTCTACAAGGAAAAATGTATTTACCTGGGATAGACGGTAATGGATCGAATTTTCAAAGAACATGCATTTGTATGTGCAGTGAAAATACAAAAAAAAAACTAATACCTCTTTTAGCGAATCTCATTCAAAACTGTAGATACTATGATAAATCAAAAGTTGGTAATATTTTCACCTGAAATGCGTTTCGTAGTGTTCAGCATTTGATTCAGGGCGCTAATATTCACGTAAGCTAAAAAATTCAATTCTGTATAATAACTCACATAATTTGAACAATTTGCGCGCACCTCATAGGATCAAAATGAATAAAGTGAATATTCATTTCGCCAGAGATAATGTTTGTCTATCTTAGGCATTAATTTAATAGTTTCTACTCGATTATAATACATTGATAATTGAATAAAAGAAGACATTCAGAGAGAAATAGCCTATATTCGACACCTGTAATATCTGTTAGTAAGAGTATTCGGGAGTGAGAATTAGATTTCATTGTCGAAATACCAAACAATTTCCTTCATGCCATGTAATGTATGCAAAACGAATAGCTTCATGCAATTTAAAAAAAAAAATAGTTGCGAGTATGCTTATAGCTCGCTGAGCAATTTGAGAAGTGCTGGTCTCTATTGCATGGGCTTGAATGTTATTTTGGTGCCTGTCAATTGATCCTTCGTGAACTATTTATTCAAAGATAACCATCAAAGCGTTAAGTATTCCAATAAATTACGGGTATATTAGCAAGAATATCGAAATGAGCTGCTTACTTTTTAGGGTGCAGAAGAAGCGATAGTTGTTATTTTGCATGCAGATGAGGCTGCAGGCGCCACGTAGACCCAGAAACTTGGTTGAGGCAGGCACTTGCAGCGCCAGACGAGTTAATATCAGTGGTATTCCCAAGTACCTGATGGATGGTTAGCGGTTCATCAATAACTAGAATACGATAGAATTCGTATCGTCCATTAAAAAATCAGTGTCAGTTTCTCACTCTTCGTGAAATGACATTTCAGTTATGGATGTTGTCGAAGTAAGGTCGAAGGCCTATAATTCGTCGTGAAGTTGTAAATTGATGGAAAAAGCGTAAATTGCTAGAAAATGTCACTGATGAAAGCAAAATGTATGAGCTATTGCTAACGCAATAGGTTCATGCAACTATAAATACCTTTTATTCGATTCGTGCGTTCATAAAACTATTAATAACCATGAACTAATGATGCCTCCAGGTGATAACACCCATTTTATATGGGTTATCAGTAAATTTCTTCCTAAATCACGACAGTCAATTCACATCATGATGAAATGGCAAGAATTTTAGAAAATACAACAAAAACTACTTATTTAGAAACAGGCTTATCAGGAATACCTAATCATTTCTCACCTTAGAGAAAGGGTTGGAAACTTGTAGACCAGTAGTGCGCTCGAGCATCACCAGCAGCATTAGGAATTTTTGAAAATATATGCTCACTTTCGACTTATTTTTAGATATTCTTCAGTAGAGTACCTATGCTTCGACAGAAAGTAGCTATATAACTTCTTAATGACGGATCATTTATGAAGTTGTGATATTTATTGTGGGAATCGGCAATCCAGGGAATCGATTAGTTCAGATCTTTAACTAAAAAAATCTATCGAGCTTCTTTGTTGGTAGGACCAATGATCAATGGTGATGATAAGCGAGAGATTTTAAGTTTCTTATCTCCGGTTTGGTTTCTAATAGAGAATTTCTCGAACGCAGGATTACTTTCTTGACTCGAAGCCTCTTGGACGCAATCGCAGGTCTTCTAGAAGAGGAGG
>NW_025944685.1:0-369 GCF_000764305.2 Hyalella azteca | reverse complement strand
GGCTGCGCTGCAATGCTTTGTATAGATTCACTTTTTTTGTTGACGGTTACAAATTCACTACCAAATGTAGAATTCAGTACAAATAGCGTCGCGGATTTTGAAAACTCTGTTATAATCGAAATTCGAAAAGCAAGTTAGCATCTATTGGTATCATGCACACTGTTAGAAAAATTACCGTTAACGGCATTACTGGCGTTTCAGTGGCCGGTCGGCACGTGAAAAGAAACACCGAGTTGCCGTTTTTATTCTAATTTAACACTGAAAATCCGTAAAACATCTGATAAAAACGGCGAAATGGTTTATTTTTCACGTGTCGACCGGCCACTAGAACGCCGGTGGGATCGTTTTTTCATCGCTTTTTCTAACAGT
>NW_025944684.1:0-17947 GCF_000764305.2 Hyalella azteca | reverse complement strand
ATAAGAACCCGTTACGGGGCATGACTTGAGAGCCTCCTTCCTGGGGCCGTCCTGTCAAAACCCGCGTAAGTTCACGTAGTCTCAGATTTCTCGTCGGGGATTGGTGGGTTCAGATTGAAAAGCCGTCAGTGATTGGTCGCCAGAGTTACGATTTCGTAACTGTTTTTGGAAGTACGAACCCTGGTAGACAATGCGCATGCAAACGATGGTTCTGAAGGATATCCTATCAGGACTTTATATGAATGGTTACTTCTTTCATGACGATGTGTTACGAGGGTGCAAACAAATTTGTAGACGTGTTACGAGGAAACGAACAAAAATGTAGACGTGTTACGACGAAGCGAACAAAATTGTAGACGTGTTGCGAGGAATCGAACAAAATCGTAGACGTGTTACAAGGAAACGATGATCAGCTGTTCAAGTGTGTCGTTCATGTTAGCGGCGGTTGGAAGGCTTGAAGCAAATTGAGGCGCGTGGCTCTTGATTGCAGACCACGCTGGTGAGCTCCGGGCGAGACGGTCACTGAGCTCGGAGTTATGGTTTCAATTCGCTTCATTGCCAGATTCTTTTTTCAAAAGCCTCGGTCATATCTTGTGTAACCGCTAATCCTGTCGTGACGGGACCCAACTGCATGCTCCAAACCATAGTTTCCCAGCATTTCGGGTCTCTGAATGCTTCGCACTGAGCCCCGGAAGCTCCCAATACTCATCGGCTCTGCTCACGAATCCGACTGGTACACCTTTTGTGTGGTGTCAATATTTACGACGGAGTCAGCGGTCACCAGGTGAGGCGAGAGCGTTATGTACATTTGAACAGAGAGCCATGTGTCCGATATTGCGCTCAAGACATTGAACTCATTTTATTTAGCTCCACCTGAGGATAGGGTTACATTGACTAAGGTAGTGAGGGATAAGTATGACACACAAGTCCAGATAACGTATCTTGTATACGGGGTGGTAATACAGAGTTACGATACATAGTTATAAGCTACGACATCGACCGTAAGGTCGGAGAACTCTACCGACACGCTACATCGAAGGAGTGCTCATCAGCTACTGGGGGGTTTGCTTAAGGTTGCTAGACCTTTTATTAGCTTCGCTTCCGCCCACTACTGAGATCTTGATCGCGTGATCTATCACGTGTTTATCAGATGTTGACTCGTCCTCAATCTCTATCAGGTCAAGTGAATTGACACCGGACACATGCGTGAATCGATAGCGGCATGCCGAACTGCATTTTGTTTCCCGAGGTTAGGCTAACTAGTGACGCTAACCTTTCGAGTTTAAATTCCTATGACAGCTTGGAGCAGGAATGATTAATTTCAATTTTTACTGAAGTAAATGACTTTAAAGTTCCAGGCTTTCAATTTATTTAAAGGTCACTAGCCGGCTTATGACTTCGTTGAAGGAAAATAAAAAGATGATAGACATATTTTTCTCTATATCATCACGTTATATATAACACGAGTAAAGACATATTTATATACGCCACACGAATAAAAAGGTGAAACGATCAGACTTGGTACTATCAATTAAATAAATCTGATGATTTTGTAGTAGAAGTGACCGACTGGTCACTGCATCGGTCGACCTGCAGGTATGACTACTGAATTGGTGGTAGACGTGACCTGATGGTCCATCGCTGACAACCTCGGAGACTATTTAGCGATGGTTGTAAGTTCCGATTCACAAGCTATCGTAATATTCAAAGTTCTCACACAGTGAAAGCAACGAAGAAAGTGTGACGATGTGCACAATAAAGATGCGAAACTAACAATAAATTGCCAATTAGGTATTAAAAGTAAAATCATGATCCATTATAATGGGCAAAGAGGCCCTTACTGTAACAAACGATTTCTTATATTCTGTTGGACTTGAAAATATTTCCAATTAAGTGTACAACATCAAAAGATTTAAATTTTTCATTAATCAATGAAAACACGATAATCAATAAAATCCTACCAAAGCGTAAAAAAACACAAACACTAGCACACATTTCTCAGTCAATTCAACTGAAGCAAATTAAGATTGCTATTTATTATGGCATGTGCCACTATTGCTATTATTATTAATATTATATTATTATCTAAGATAACAACTTTAAGAAGGATAACTACAATGGAGTGTCGGACAAAATTATTGCGGTATTTTTGCTCTAGATAATCCAAATTCAACACACAGAGAATGATCTAGTGAGCAGTCCAGCGAATTACAACAATACAGGACCGCTATAATTCCAATACTGAGGTGCAAAGTAATATTACCTTATAGTTAACTCATCATCATGCATCCGTTAGTCCAGCGTCGCTCACCATAATTGAGCGATTACCTCCCATGACACGTCTGCCTGCACTCTTGCTTTAGACTCGTTTAGGGAGAATCGCGGCGTCAGAACAAAACGAAACTTTTGTATGGTGTAAGAATGATGCTAGTTCTGTGTGGTNACGGAATCGAAATAGAATAGGTAGGAAATTAAACATGTCGTAAAATATACGTCATTTGCTGAGGTTAGGTTCAAGCCAGGAACAAGTTCCTATGGCGACAATCACATAGGGTGGTTAAGTTAGGGTTGATTAGGGTACGGCAAAGTTAGTTCAGGTTAGGTTAGGTTAGGATAGGTTAAGTTAGGTTAGGTTGTGTTGGGTTAGGTAAGGTTAGGCAAGGTAAGGTTAGGTGAAGTAAGGTTAAGTGAGGTAAGATTAGGTTAGGACAGGTAGGATATGTCAGGCTGTGCTCAGTTCGGTTAGGTTATATTAGGGTTTTTGGCTAGGTAAAACTAATGTAAGATTGTTTTAAACACTAATGATACACACAGGAAAAGGCCACAATTGGGGGATTGCTGTGTGTAGTAGGAAATGTGTGGCAAAAAGAAGAAGAAGAGAGAAAAAGAAAAAAAAATAAAAAAGTATAGCGGCTGATCTGGTTCTGTGTGGTGTAATAAAGAGGCTAGCTCTGTGCGGCGCAATAAAGCAGTTGTTATGTAGACAACCGTGCTGGAAATAACGGGCTGGATCATCACAATTTGCTTGAACTATAAACTTCGAGTTTTAGCTTCACTATTCTACCGTACCATCCTAACCTGTAACTGCATGAAATTTCGTGCAAAAGAATCTTATACTCACAAATTTTTATCTGAATTCATTTATTGACAACTTGGACTACAAAGAAGCTACTCGAGTTCAGGAAAGAAGCTCTGCAATAGGTAAAACATTTTACTAATGATCCGCAATGCAACTGCGACTGTCATCCTCAAGATGCTTGAATGTTGACTTCCGTCTAAACGTTTTTGAAGCACAAGACTGGGTAGGAGAAGACGACAGCATTTTCGGCCACTTGTTCGATGAAGTTGTGAGGGGTGAGAAGACTCTTGGGGCCCGGTTGTAGCCAGTTAATCCTGAAGTCGCTGTCGTTGAAGGCTTTGTCGGTGACCCTGGTGCCGTCCGGCCAAACGTACACAGGCTGTCCTGCGACGCTTACTTGGAAGGCGGAGAGCCAAGCGTTCAGCCAAAAGAGGCTACCTTGGTACGGCTCTAGCAAAGGAGGAGAATGCAGACTGAACGTGAGGTTAGAAACAGAGTAACCGCTTCGTTTTAAATTAATAAAATTCTGAAATCGCAATGGTGTCCTTAATGTTCAAGTTAAATGAGCATTTATAAACTTTCATAAGTTTCAGTTACTATAAGCATTCATCTCATGTTGGACTCGCATACACCTGATTTTCTAAACCTACTACCAAATTGGACGAAACTAACAATTGGGATCAAAACCAAAATTCTTTGTCGTTTCTCATTTCCGCTCCCGCTAAATTGTTGATTAATTTGCAGAAAAATTTTTGGAATTATTTTTTTCTTCCAATCACCCCACGGCCTGTACACCGTGGCTTTAGAATGTGATATTCTTCAAGTTTTTACAGGCTTTGCTCATTGAATTCTCAATGAAAATAATTCAAACTGGAAGAGAATCGAATATTTTCAACCCACCTGCAGTAAACCCAAATTGAGAGATTCAGGCAAAGGAAAATCTAAAATTGTGCCTTGGGTGGAGTTATAGGAAGTAAGTATCATAAAATAAGCAAATGAATCGATAGGAAATTTTTAAGAGTTCAATAAAAGACAAATTAAGCAGGGCAAGAGGAGTCACAGCCTCAAGTGTTTGAAGACATGAGGGCTAAGCCCCTTAAGATTTATGATAAATTTCAAGTTAATAAATACTGGTTTTATGATTATAGTTTAAACTTATTTTCAAGCCACATAATATTGAATTGTTAAGATTTTTTTGCAAAAATTATTTTAATAAATGAAAATGAAACTTTTATATTAGATGGGGTCAGAAACCCCCCCAAAATGGGCCTGATGACTTCACTGCGTTTCGTCTTTATACTTTTATCGTTTCTTTACACCAGTGTTTTGCCCTTCACCAGCCCTTTTCTGTATTTTGTTCCCTTTGGTTGAATATTTCACTTGTTAATTTCACTGAATACTCGTGTAAAGAATAATATGGAATAATTTTCATAAGTTTGATTAACAAGTACCTTTTACCTTTTTTACTTTTAACAACCTTTTAAACAAGTAAAAAATTTGTTAAAAAATCTACTGATTTATTGAACTTCAATAATTTACACTCACGTTGCAACGTCTCCACAGCTTGGTTGCGGACAATCGAGGTCTTGATGATCAGTGGCCACCCGCCCTCCTTGGCACAAATCGCCCGCAGATTCTCCAAGGAGCCGTTGTAGGTGGAGGTTTGTGACAAGAATATAACCATCGAAGCCGGTGGAAGCGCTGCCGTAGCATGCATACAACAATCACCGAGACCGTATACAGTAAACGCTGCCGCAGTATGCATACAAACAACATTCATCGAGACCGTATAATTGATGCTGCAGAATGCACACCAACACGCTAGCAAACATCAAGCATATTATACAAATCTGGATTGTAGTGAGCGATAAACTAGGCTTTGTCTTCTGAATCTTATCTCAATTATCATATAAGTGAGTCTCGAAAGCGACTGGTGAGCGGTAAATGTAAAAATTTTTCTCAACATCATTTAATAATTTTTGTACTGCGTATTCTATCACGTGTA
The DNA here is from genome assembly GCF_000764305.2 of Hyalella azteca. Lineage (NCBI taxonomy): Eukaryota > Metazoa > Arthropoda > Malacostraca > Amphipoda > Hyalellidae > Hyalella > Hyalella azteca. The sequence goes on along the minus strand of NW_025944684.1, from coordinate 12,863 downwards.
CATGAAATTTACTAACATATGCGACCTCGAGCACATTCAGAGTAATTAACTCCATGGCCAACGTTCCCGTTATTATTTCGCTGCTTTAGCAAGAAAACCCACTCACAATTTTTGATGAGTAAACTATTATAAGTGCAATTTTTCTAGAAATTTAATATATGTGTATTATAACTTGTAATAAATCCTCGTACATTTCAAATTAATTTACGCACATATAAGCTAATAATTTAGCAAAACAACTTAGTTCGTTCACATGAATTTTGCCACCTAAATAAAAATTAATAATGATTTCGGAATTATGAATACTCTAAAATATTGAAAGTGATAAATCACGGAAACTCACCAGGACAAAATTGTCTTCTAATGAAGCTGAACATGAGAGTTTGTGCCTTGCAGCAACGAAGCCTAACAACGTCTAGCCAGAACACTCAAGAAACTTGAAGAAGGCCAGGCACAACACTCACGGAACTTGAAGAAGACCAGTCACAACACTCACGGAACTTAAAGAAGAGTAGGCAGAACACTCACTGAATTTGAAGAAGGCCATGCAGACCACTCACGGAACTTGAAGAAGGCCAGTCACAACACTCACGTAACTTGAAGAAGGCCATGCTCAACACTCACGGAACTTGAAGAAGGCCATGCACAACACTCACGGACCTTGAAGGCCACGCACAACACTCACGGAACTTGAAGAAGGCCATGTACAGCACTCACCGAACTTGAAGAATTGGCCAGGCAGAACACTCACGGGACTTGAAGAAGGCCAGACAGAACACTCACGGAATTTAAAGAAGGCTTTGCACAACACTCACGGAACTTGAAGAAGGCTAAGCAGAACACTCACTGAATTTGAAGAAGACCATGCAGACCACTCACGGAACTTGAAGAAGGCCAGTCACAACACACACGGAACTTGAAGAAGGCCAGGCAGAACACTCACAGAACTTGAAGAAGGCCGAGCTGCCGGCCAGAGGTCGGGTGGTCACGGTGGTCGCGTCGCCGTCAGTGAGGCGGCAGACGTCAGCCACGGGGTCGTAGGAGCCGCCGGTACACCCGCTTCGCTGCTGGCACCGCATGTGGCACTCGCCTGGACACAAGGCAGCCGCTCACGCGTGGCACGCGAGGCTTGACCTTGCGTGAACTTTACAGCGCTTTATGGTGGAATCATTCGCTCCATGTAATGATAAAGTTTGAGTGAAAGATGTGGTTTATGTAGAATTAGCCCTGACATGAGACTGTATGCGATTAGTATGAATTTATTTTATATCTATTTCTAAACTTTTGAGCAAATTCACTTGCATTCGTTTTTTTCGATTTCAATGAAATCTACCTCCAAAATTATTCCTTAAATTCTAAAGAAGAATCATTTCCTCAAAGTTAACTGCACATTTACAGACAACATCGTTGAAGTGATTGCTCTACTCCTTGTTGTTATATTGAAAGCTCATTTGAGCTTTACTTACGATAAAATGTGTCATCGAACAAATGAATCGATTATATTTAATATAGATTAGGTTGCGTTTCTCTTCATCAAGACACGTGTAACGTGGGTTAGACGTGTCTTGATGGGTTACACGCGGGTTACACGTGTCTCACTTACACTCGTCAGTGACGTGCAGCGTCTCGCTGACGGGGCTGTGCAGCTGCTCATCGTCCAGCTTCGTCACGTACACGTCCGCCGCTGCGTGGGTCGTCCCTGCTGCCAGGACGGCGACAAGCAGCAGGTATAAAATTCTGTTTGAAATTCGATTAATAATAAAATATTCGGCACTATATTCATGCTATGATTGCTATTGAATGAACTCGAGTACACTCAGAAGACATATCGTATCAGCTAGGCTACATTTTACGAATCACTAAAAATTCGCGCAAAACGTGTGATGCTTGGTCACACATCATGGAAGCTAGACTTGATCCATCTGAATAATGGTTCGCAAACAATGGTAATAATAATGGTTCGAGAAGAACGAACCATTTTTCAGTGCTGACTCAATTTAATAGTCAATGATCTCGCACAGCTAGAACTGTTCATTACGAGACTTTGATAATTCGCAGGGATAAACTTATAAAAATAAAATTAAAATTTATAATTAAATCTGACTGTCACCTGTGAACGTTGCGAAGATTTCATTTGTATCAGCTGTTCGAAGTTGAGCTCTGAAGAGTACTTGTTTCTCCAGAAAACTGATTTACTTCATTGGTTTGTCGTGATTGCAAAAAACCTACTATTGGTGTTCGAAAAAGCGAGAAGCCAGTGGTAGAGTAAGGCAATGAGTCGAAATCTTTGAATGATGTAGCAAACTCCTTGACTGAGATGGTGCGCTCGCTGAGTGAAAAATTGAGCTTGCTATGTAATGAGCTGACTGAAGTGTTGCTCAGCTGAAAAATACAAAATAAAAGGGAGATAAAGAACCAGAGTTGATTTATCTGAAGTCACTAGCGAAAGCTCCCGTGAATTACTTGAAAGAGAATGTAGGAAGCACAATCTTGTGTGGTTTGGTATTCCTGAGATTACCGCATCAGATACGAAGGACAGACTGATGCATGACACTGCATTTATTGTAGACTGTTGTAGCAAGGCACTCAGCACACCTGTTCATATTATTATCATTGCTGCCGGTTATACAGCGCACCAGCCACAGCAGCGTCGGCAGCATGATTGCCGTGTCGTGCAGTAGGCTATACGCTCGTGCAAAAATACGTCGTGCAAGAGGCTACGCTCGAAGGATGTTGCTGCCAACACCTGCAGCAGAGGTGTTTTCTGCTGCCAACACCTCTGCAGGTGACTGTAAAGGATCCTTAGACAATTTGTGTACATTTGTGAGTAGATCATCACTCATTTTAAGTAGTTCAGCAGCATGGTGAGCTGCAACTTGGCTTCGCATGTTAACTGATCCAATACTTCCACTCTGAAATTAATGATGCCACTATCACGTGGTTGAACACTGGACTTGGTTCAGCAATTGCCTCTGTTTTAGGTGGCTAGTCATTGGGAGGTAATGACTAATGAGGGAGCCTTTTGGATTTTGATAGACGTCATCAATGCCGTAGTTTTAGGACGGAGGGATGCCAACGATTCAGCAAAAGCACTCGACCTTTGCTCAGGCTCTATTGCTCATTGAAAGACTGTCCTCCGCAGCCGCTTGATCTGGCATCCGATTACTGTCCACCCTATGTCCCAATTGGTCACCCTATATAGGTACTTATTTGATGCCATGTTGTAAGTTTGTGTTTTGAAAATAGTTTTTGTAGAGTGAAGACTGTGGACAATCCCACGGTAGATGATGAATATTTTACCGTGAGCTAACGGCTGGGACAACCACTTTACTAAACACTACACTGGAACAACTTTTGTACACAAAACACTGATACTGAAACACTTTTGTACTGGAACACTGATAAGACTGTGCCGCATTGGTCAGTTGATGAAGTTCCATGAATGAGAATTATGCTTGATGAGCCGAAAAAACTTTTGGTTATAGGCTGCAATGGGTAGGAGTGACATTGAACTTTAGTGCACTGCAGGACAAATAAAAGCAACATTAAAACCTTATCAATCCACATGCTAATTGAAGAATGTGCAAGCAAAAATAATAATTTATATACTTTTCATGAATCAATGCCAGAATGAGAGTAAAAATATTTATTATGAATAAATGCATTGAAACGATGTGATAATTGAACAAAAAATAATCATGTAGTTCAAACAAGATAATCGTTCAAATAATCAAGACAATTAAAAAAAATTGTTACGCGGAAATATACGAAGAACCATTAACCGCAGTCACGTGCATTATGAACAAACATAAGCAACAGTAATGCAAGAATTTAAATAATAAAAAAATGACTAACAGAAAGCTTAAAAAAATTTGGTTCTAATTTAGGAGAGCTGACTCACCAAGGCTTGCAATTCCAGGGCTGCTTAACACACTGAATGACACAGGCTGCTAGTTACTAAATGCCGGAACTGAACTGAATGTAACTGTCACTAATCTTGTAATGTAATGTAACTGTCACTAACAAACTGTCACTAACAAATGAAGAAGAAATTAATTACTTGAATTCAAAGTTACTGAAAAATAATGCATTAAAACACAGATTGGTAGAGTGTTAAATGGCATATGCCTCCCGGCAACAGAGTTACAGCCCACAACACCGATCATCGCACATCGGTCATATCGATCGTAATTCGCGTATGTCTATGACGTTAATCGCGCATCGGCCATATCGATCGTAATTATTGAGCGTATATCTGTACCTCGGCCATATCGCTCAAACAACGCGTACGTCCTTGCCGATCATCGCGAATTTGCCATATCGATTGTAGTGCGCGTAATATAAACCGGAATTAATGTGTCGGTGCGATCTTCTAGTGACGTAAATTTTACCATTTGTGCGTCACCAAAGATCTTTAGATAAAAAACGTTTGGTAAGAAGGATTTTTTGACGGAAGAGTGGAACTAACTGCAGACCATCAAATGTTGTTAGAAGGACAAATTTGTGAGTTGCACAATTTTTGATCAAACCGTATTACATGACTTTGGAACCGGGTGTGCAGTATATATATGTATACCGTTTGGGCCGCGACTGGAGCTTTACCGCCCGATTGGGCCGCAAGATTTCAAATGAATTGAAAATTTTCCTTTTCGAGGCGTGAGATTTCAGCATCAAGTTCGAAAATTTCTAACCTATTTGACATTACAATATTTTCAATTAAAAAAAGAAGTGTGGCTTTGGAGCCATTTTATTTTAGAAAAGGGTATAGAAGTGTAAACCGCATGTTCAAAATTTCATACGTGATTGAGACAAGTTTATTTTTTGGACGCACCAATCGATAGAAAATTGTTGGAAACGTCCAAAAAAACATTGACAGAAATCAACAAATTTATGTTGATTTACTTGGAAAAAATTCTTTGCTGATCTGGCGATTCTGGACCAGCGTGTTCGGGATACAGAAAGGTTAATCCTTCAATACAGTGGCGGAAATGGCTATACGACCACCAAGTCTTCTCTAAATATTTTTCTTGCACAAAAAAATACGGGATTCTAATTATACGAGGCTAAACTACGTTTAAAAATGGTTCCAACGCTACACGAAAAAATATTTTTTTCAAAATATATGACATGAAATGATGAAAATTAGAAAACCTAGGCGGAAAAGGTTATAAGGCATCGATAGGTTTTTTCCGTTTGTGGATCCCATAAACTAGTTTTAATAAGCAATATTACCTCATTTCGTCTTAATTACCTCAATGCATTTTCTCCCCATGCGATTTACATTTTGATAAACATTGCTCGCCATGATGCCCCATGGGTTTTCATTGGGGTTGAGGTCAGGACTAAACACTGGCTACGGCAACAAGGTAATATATTCTGCACTTTGAACCACTTTTTGATGCCTTCGAAGTTTAAATCGAAACATTGTCTTGCTGGAAAACATATGATCCCTCATGTTTCTCATTGGCAAAAAGGAGAAGATGATCAAATAAAGTGTGCTTGCATCTCCCAGAATCTTGTCTCCCACGTAAAATAGCTAGAGTTGATTTTCCTGTCGGCTAAACGCACCCCAAACCGTGATCGAAACAACACCAGATTGCCGCTTGGAAAATAATTCAGGCTCGTGGTCCAGGTGGTGCCTATAGCATTGACAACCATCTGGACCATAATGATTGAATTTTTTCATCACTGAAGATAACTTGCCACATCCCTCACCAATACGCAAATTTTTTCAACAGATTTTAGCCGGTTGATAATATGCTTTTGCTCGAGCATATAAGGGCATTTTTCCGCTTCATGTACTTGTATTTCGTCGAGTCATGCAACATCTGACGGATGCGTCGTGCTGTCACATCAACTCCAGTTGCCAATTTTATAAAAGTAGAGGTAGCGCCAGCTTTAGAAGCCTCTGAAAACAGTAGCCTAAGATCCCTTTCGGTTAATTTCGGGATTGGTCCAGGATGCTTTTTCCATCCGTAGCCGTCCGGATTAGCAGAAAATGGTTGTACAACGGTTTTTGAGCATTTTATTTCCTTTGCAATGTCCTGTTGGCTTCCACCGCATTTCACAAAGGCAAAAATCTGCGCCTTCTTGGCCTGTGTGAGTACTGCCTCTTTTGGCATCTTTTTTACTTCAAAAAACCATAAATGAAGTCACAAAACTACACCAGAAGTACCCTAAATGGCGCAAATCAGGATATTCTACATGTTACTGTTCTTTTTAACTTGAAAACATTACAGAGAGATACATGAATGGAGAAAAACCTATCTTGGTCTTCAAACCATTTCCACTTACGGTTTTCGAATTTTCATAATTTCTTCTTATATATTTTGAAAAAAAAAATATTTTTTTTCGTATAGCGTTGGAAGCAATTTTAAACGTATTTTAATCTCGTATAATTCCCGTATTTTTTGTGCAAGAAAAAATATTTAGGTAGCTACACGCCAATAACCTAGCCGCCAGATAGCTGTACGTTAGTAGTAGTTGACGTTAGTAGTAGTAGTTGACGTTAACTACCCGCCAATAGCCCATGCAGGTGTTTGGCACACGTCAGTAGCCCAGATGTCAATAAGGTGCACGACAGCATTCCGGACGTTAACTGAAAGATGTTAGGTATGACCGTATGCAGTACGTCTAGGTATGCAGCAGCACGAGGCACGTTGCTGTCTGCCCTACAGGTGGTATCCTACCTCAGAAAGCGCGTACATACATACTGCCGGCGCCAGCAGCGGGGGGTTATGGGTGAGGTACTGGTGGATGGCTTGTCTTTCCAGCACATCCACCCACCCAAAGCTCCCATTTAGAGAATACTGACCCGGAAAATTTTTCCATGTAATGGTAATATTGTACTGAAGACTCAAATTAACATGTACAAAATAAATATGAAATACAAACTTGGAGTAGTGAAGATCAGAGCTCGAATAACGAAAACTGTAGACCGATTCTCAAACAACATGTTGATCATAAATGACTACGATGATGGTCGTCAGGGATATTTCCTCATTCGCAATTAGAAGGTTTTGCTCAAGTTCGGTTAAGTGCTGTTAAATTTGAGAATTAAAATAGCTTAGTTGACTCATTTTTGAGCGATCTCCTATAAGAAGCTTCTTCAGTTACATGGATACGGACAAAAAATTTTGCCCCACATCAACGTAACCCGTTTACCTACAGCTCGGTCGCTACCTGCAACTACACCCTAACCTTCGGAAGATGGCACCTCGATGTTTATACCCTTCCCTATGGGGGCATGACAGATTGTTGTGGTGAGTAATGCCTATTGCTTGAACTATGTGGTGGGGGTCTGGGGGGCGTGAGTTCGATGCCCCAGCTAAGGTAGGAGGTTTTTCAAAGGTGGCAACTTCGTCAGAGGTCCCAGCCCGGGATTCGAACCCTCGACTACCAGATCCATATCACTAGCCCAATTTGACGCCTTTAACCACTACACCAAACTGCCCCAAGGTATAGAAAGTTGGAACTTGTATTTAAAAAACGTAACGTCTGAAAATTATTTATTAATTTTGCACGTATTAGTATTATAGCTACTCGTCATGTTCCTAAGCACCAGGTTCCTGAAAGCGTTATTTGGAATGAACATCAATTGAAAATAAAAAAAATGAATTTATCAATTCAAAAAATTAAAATATCATCAATATTATTAAATTTTACATGCGGTATATTTTTCACTACCTACGCCAGGCCGCCATCTTGTGTTCACTGTGTGCCCCTGGCTCGCCCACTAAGCTGAGGAGGTGACAGGGGGCCGAGAGACAGACGCCCCCAGAGCTCGTAACATGGCTACCAAATAAATAAATGTAAAAAAACATTTTTGAAAACCACGTTTTTCTGGTGGTTACAAAACTCAAATCAATGAAATAAAGCAAATAAAAAAAATTAAAAAACACGTTTTCTTAACGGATAAAAAAGAAACATTAACTTTTTCAGTGAGTTGTCCTAAATTTTATTATTGACTTAAAATGACAAACAAAAAACAAGGGGCGGGCTGTAAGACACATCCATTACCCAAGTTCTATTCATAATACTTAATCTGTAGCTCCTCAAAATATATGATATTTAGATCTTCACAGTGCCCGCCCCACGTTTTTTGTGTTTTCTCAGCATAAGATTTGCAAAAAATTAACTTTAGACCTAATTTTAGGTAAAGAATAAATTTTAGGACTACTCACTGAAAAATTCAATGTTTCTTTTTTGTCCGTTAAGGAAAAGTGGTTTATAAACGTTTTTATTTGCTTTATTTCATTGTTTTTAGTTTTGTAACCACCAGAAAAACGTGGTTTTAAAAAATGTTTTTTTTTTATAATTTTTAGTTCAATACTTCTAATAATTAAAACAAATTTATCAGAAATTATTCTCTATACATTCAATTTTATTGACAAATAGACTAACCGATATAAACAGAAATATTTTGCCTTTTTAGTTTCCCAAAAATATTTTGGATGCCAGGTCTAACCTCGTGGAGGTGAGGGAAACTAGACACAACACAGACAAACAGGAACATATAATCGAACACCAACAAAGACAGCATATAAAGAAAGTTTAGCACACTTAGGTCTTTTATATTTATTTATTTTCTACTTTTTAGTTTAGCAATTTTAGCAATTCAATAATATACAATGATTCTAAAATGCGCAAATCAGAAACACCGGAACTGGAAGCTAAAACTTTGAAGTCACTGTCAGAAACTGGAACATCGCACTGCTCGGCGTGAACCAGCACAGCCGAATGAGGTGGGCGCGACAGTAAGTTACCAGTTCTACAGTTCCTGCCCCTATGTTCTGCGACCCTAGAATAAAGATTGCGAGACGTCATCCCGACGTACGCAGATGCATATCGTGCACAATTATATTTATAAACTAGGGACGCTCGCATATGCACAGGGAGAGTATTTTTGTACCTAAAAAAAGAACCGATTTTAAAATGGTTGACCAATATGACACGAAGATTAACATTTGCGAAATACTTAGGAAACAATAGTTTTAGAATTTTCGAACTGACGATGGAGCTGGACTCCGAAACGTTTTCTTTAAAGATACTATGAATTTTTGTGGAGTTTTCTTTGCTATTAAGTTTTTAGTGAATTTGCGATTCAAGCAAACGAGTGATATTATTACTTAGATTCCTCAATATATATATTCCTACCATGGTAAAAAGAACCGAGTTCTTCTTCTATCAAAATTTATTATTGCTTCGGAGTCTGCCTCTCCTTCTACTTTCATAATTTTCCCTGTATATGGCCTCTTATTTACCTCTTAAAATTATCTACTGCTTAGTCGCAAAAGATTTTAAGGTGGATTTGAAAGCTTGCTATAAATTTGTGAAACAGTGCGATATAGATGAATATTGATTAAGATCATTGTTTCTGGATTCTTTACATGCGTTTGAAAACTATTGCATCTTTCTTCCCATAGAATAACTATTACTCTGGTGGTGTTCGTCTGCAACTTATTTTGTCTCAAGACCGCAAAACTTAACTATAATTTTGCCACTTACCTGTCATTGAGGTGTGTGGTTCATTGCTTCCTTATTAGTTAAATGTCCATTATTCAAATATTTGACAGCCATATGAAATAACTTTCAATAGCTGGAATGTGAAGGATTTTGTTGTTTATTTTACAGTTATGTTGGGTCATGTATTCGTCTGTTATGAAGAACCTGTACAGATCGTCGACTAAGCTGTTTAAATTTATTTCCGGACCTATTGTCAACGTGCTTGACTTAATTCTGGAACAAACTGGATCCGAGAAGTCGTTCGCAAACTAAAAGTTTTTGTCTGTGAAAACCCTTGGTTTTTAGGCGCAACAACTCACGCAACTTGAAGAGGGCCAGGCATACTCACGGAAATTGAAGAAGGCCAGGCAGACCACTCACGGAACTTCAAGAAGGCCAGGCAGAACCCTCACGGAATGTTGGAAATTTCCGACGTTCTTAAATTTTAACATCTTTGATTCTTTTTCTTCATGCCTATTGTTGGGTATGGATTTGTAACTAGAATTGTTGGCTTTGTAATTTGAAGGTGAAAGCACCTATCTTCTTGGACGAGCTGCGGCAGTCTGTAATTAATGCCATACCTTCTGAATTCTATTTTGTTTTGAGTGATCACTCTCAGTTTTCATTATGTTTATTTACGTTAAAATGCATGTTCGCTCCTGCTTTATTTAGGAGGCAGACACCGACCTAAACTTGGGCATTTGCCCTTTACTGTGGTATAACCACCTTGGCCTTAGGCTTATAATGAACTTGAAATTTAATTCTTATCTCTATGTATATTTAATCCTACCTTGATTGAAGAACCTAGTTCTTCTTACTGTTAAATTCATGAATGCTTCGGAGTCTGCCTCTCCTTCTACTATCATAACTTTCCCTGTATATGGCCTCTTATTTGCCTCTTAAAATTGTCTACCGCTTAGTCGCAAAAGATTTTAAGGTGGGTTCAAGAGGTTGCAATAAACTTGCGAAACATTGCGATATAAATTGAACATTGCTCAATATCATGGTTACTCGATTTTTTACACAGAGTTTCTCACTATATGGTATCTTTCTTCCCATAGAATAACTATTACTCTGGTGGTGTCGGTCTGCATCCTTTTTTTGGCTCAAGACCGCAACAACTTAACTATATTTTCGCTACTTACCTGTTTCTGAGGTGTGTGGTTAATTGCATCATTATTTGTTGAGTGTCCATTATTGAAATATCTGACAGCCATATGAATTGACTTTCAATAGCTAGAATCTAAAGACTTTGTTGATTTACTTTACAGTTATGTTGGGTTGAGTATTCGTCTGCTACGACGAACCAGTACCAAGTCGACTAAGCTGTTTGACCTTGTTTACGGACCGATTGTCAACAAGCTTCACTAGAATCTGGGACAACTGGATCTGAGAATTCGTTCGCTAAATAAAAATTTCTTGGAAAACCTTTAATTCTAAACCTAACATAATTTATTCTTAAAATCTTTGTTTCTAATCATTTTGATATTTAACCGTTCATTCCTGAGTCTCCTTTAGAATGTCGCAGGTTGAAATGTCTGACAGCGACCCCACTCCTGAGTCCAGCGCCTCTTACGTGAGGAAGCGCGCTGCTTATAAGGGTAAGATAACCTTAGCTCTGAAGAAGTTGGTGGTTGCTACTGTTGACCGTGAGACCAAAGGCATTCTTGTTGCGCAGATCAGGGCCTATCTTTCTGAAATTGAAGCTTTAGATAACTTGATTAATGAAATTTCCGAGCCTGCCATTGATGTACTTGAAGAGCAATTGGACTACGCAGTTGACGTTAGACGAAAGCTTGCATTGTATGACGAACCTGCCCCTCACGATGGTCAACGTGTTGTTGAGAAGGTAGCAGAAGTCAAATTGCCTGCTCTTCAATGTTCCACTTTTTCTGGCGAAGGTACTACTAGTCTTGAGTATTCAAACTTTCTCCAGCAATTCAGTAACGTCATTGATTGCCGTCATTCAATTTCTGATGCGGCCAAATTAACTTATCTTAAAACTTACTTGAAGGGGTACGCTCTCAAAATTATTGATCATCTCTCAATTAACGATGAAAACTATTCCGTTGCTCTGCAAATGCTTGAGAGAGAATTCATTGACCGCAAAGCCCTTGTTAACGATTTAATTCAGAAACTCTTTGACCTAACCCCCGAGTATCACCCGGACTATTTGGGTACCAAGATTTATATTAATGAGATTCGAAGCACCGTTAGTGACCTAAAGAAGTGGGGCTGTGATTTGATGGAGGGGAGCGGTAACACTATGCTGTCTGTCCTCATGTTCAGTAAATTGCCCCATCCTGTGAAACAGGAATTCGGACGCAGGTTCGATAACTTCCCCTCTTGTGAAATAGTTTTTGACAACTACCCTGAAGTTATTAGAACCTTGACTTTGAAAGATAAATCTACGCAATAAATTATTAATTTTGTCTTCGATTTTCAAAATGGTTTTAGAGATCTGATCTGCAATTTCAACAAATTTGGAAGAATCGGTGAGGAGTGCATTTAGGCTACTGTTGTAGCGACTACGATCCACCAGAACAACACCCTTGCCCTTATCAGGTTTACAAATGATTAGGTCTTTATTTTTTGCTAGGCCTTTCAATAAAATTGTGACACGAGGTTGGAAGACAGAGGAAAAAATTTCATAGGACTTGAAGCCATAAAAATGCCGGTAGGCTAAACTTTGCAGGTTGCCTAAAAATTCAGGACGATTAGGAGTTGGAACATTCTTAATGCTAAGAGCGAGTCTTTCAAAAGCTAAGAAAAATTTATAGAAGTTCAACTTAAAAACGGGTAGACAAAAATCAAGGCCAAATGCGAGCAAAAATTGAGCAACCTCACAGTATCGCTTCGACATGAATTTCTTGATTTGGGTAAACACCAAACTTGCCGGAAATCCATTAAGCGAGAAAATATTATTGCGTGAAAATTCAAATTCAGCGTGCATAGCATGGTATGTGGAACAAATGCGAAAACCTCTCACCGATTCTTCCAAATTTGTTGAAATTGCAGATCAGATCTCTAAAACCATTTTGAAAATCGAAGATAAATCTAGTTATAAACCTAAGCCAGATTCAAATGCTGTCAAACTTAAATCATTTGCACCTAAGCCTACGTATCAAAACGCAGGTATTGCTTCGCAGTCTAAAGATTTCACACGTAAAGTTTGTAAATTTTGTTCAGCTCCTGACCATTCCATGATGAAGTGTACTAAGTTTCCAACCTTACAGAGTAGGTTAGATAGGTGTAGGGAGTTGAATCTTTGCACCAATTGCTCCAGCTCTAAACATCTGAGTCTGGAATGTAAAACCAAGCTAGATTATGATTGTGTCATTTGCAAGAGTAGGAATCAC
>NW_025944683.1:0-265 GCF_000764305.2 Hyalella azteca | reverse complement strand
ATTTAAAAAATAAAAAGTGAACTAAGCTCGGTGCACGGACAATGTATGAAAACGTAATAAAAAATCTTTTAATATATATCAATAACATATATCAAAGATACGAGTAACAAAAACCGTTGACACAAAAGATATGTACACAAAACCGTTCTCATGTTCAGACTTTTTTGCACTGAATTTAATCTTAGAGAGTCGCGTGGAAATTCAAAAAATCAGAAATCTTAGACGCATGTCACCTGACGCTGAGCTACGTACTTGCGTGCACCAA